>NC_057814.1:165649012-165665850 GCF_018294505.1 Triticum aestivum | reverse complement strand
CTGGTTGGAGAAGAGATGCGGCGGGGTGACGTGGCGGGTGCTGATTGGTCGGAGCGACGTGTCCGGCGGACACGTCCGGCGCGGGCGATTTCGTCCGGTGGCGCAGAGGAGCGGGGCTAGGGTTTGGACTGCGCGAAATTTCGGAGGAATGCACATATATATAGGTAGAGGGAGCTAGGAGTGTCCAAACGAGGTGTGGTTTTCGCCCACACGATCGTGATCGAACGACCGAGAGCATGGAGGGGGTTTTGCTAGGCTAGTGTGCTGTGGTCAAGGGGTGCTGGCCTGCAAAGAGAGAGGGAGTTTCGGGCTACGCGGTTAACCGTTGGGGCATCAAACGACCTCCAAATGGAACGAAATTTGACAGGCGGTCTACCGGTGCTATACCAAGGCCACTCGGCAAATCTCGGCCCATTCCGAGAACGTTTTTCTCCCGCTCACGAAACAAGGACTGAGAGGGGCGACGGACGCGATGCGAGAGTGTCGGAGCTTAGAACGGACAACGGAGAGAACCGGGAGAACCCGAACGGATGCTGTCGGGTGGTAGGTGCGACATATGCCAACGGATGGCTTATCATAGTGGGTGCCAGTAAGACGTCACCGGTGCCTGGAAACGGGATGAGGCGAAGACATGCATGCCGGCGAATCTTACCCAGGTTCGGGGCTCTCCGAGGAGATAACACCCCTAGTCCTGCTCTGCGGGGTCTCCGTGTGATCACTAGATCATAAAGGGTAGCTACAAATGCTCCTAGAGCTGCTTGGTTCAAGGGAGAAGAAGAGCAAGGCTAGCTCTCGCTTCCCTCTCTCTATGGTGTGTGTGTAATGCTAAGGAGCCAACCCTTTGCATGGGTGCCCCGGGGGGCTGGGCGCGGGTCCCAGCCGTCAGTGTCTACGCTCGCCGGCTTCTCCGCCGGCCGCTGGGGCCTGCCGACTGGTGGGTCCCGCCGGCTGCCGGCCTCTCGGTCGACAGGCCGACCCCACCGCCTAGGGTCTTGTCGGCGGCTGCTTACTGTAGCCTCGTCCCTGATGACGAGGGCTTCGTCGAGGTAAGCGTGGCTACAGTGTGCCGCCTCGAGGGCTCTCACTGTAGCCTTACCTCGTCTTGTCTCCTTAATGTGGCACATGCTTCGAGGGAGGGGGTAGCCGGCTTCTGGGGGCCGGCTACGCCCTTGGCCGACTGGGGGAGGCCGGGCCGCCTTCGCGCCTCTCTCTGGCTAAAGGGGCCCGCCGCCCGTGGGCCGTACTGGCGTCTGTCGTGGGTGACGTTGAGGCCAGCATGGCTATAGTGCCGAGCCGGACGGGAGACGGCCGTCACGTACGGCGTCCTATGGCCATGCCTGCCTCGGGCTTCGGGGGTAGTGGGCCGCACTGTGGCCATACCCCGTCTTTTCACCGTTACGTGGGTGTAGTTTTGGTAGGTGCGGTCTTGGCCGGCTTCTTGGAGTCGGCGCTCCTCGTGGCCGACTCTGGGGAGTCGGCGTTCTTCATGGCCGACTCTGGGGAGTCGGCCATCCCGTGGTTATCTTGGGGGGGAGGTTGCTGAGGCTGGGTCGCCTTCGGAGAGTCGGCTTCAGAAGTAGCCGGCCTGGGAAGGCGGCCCAATGCTTGAAATGCTTGAAGGCCCAAAGGCCTGATAATTTTTTGGAAGAGCCAGGGGCAGTCGGTTAGGCTACCCGTGGCCATTTACTCCGACAGTAGTCCCCGAAGCTGATTGGGCTTCGAGGTTGGGTAGGAGTTGAGAAGCTCGATCAGCTTCCTATCTTGACAAGCCGGCAGCTGGGAGCCGGCTTTGGTTAGGCGCGCCGTCTTGGCCAAAAATTTTGGAGTCGGAGGGCGGGAGCTCGCCACCGCGTGCACCGGGCCGCGAGCCGGCCACTTGCCGCCTGCGAACCACGTGGCCTCTCTTGGCTAAAAAGCCTGCCAGCCCACGCGCGCGACGGGACGTCGCCGCAGGGCGGGGGCCCGCCACGCCCACGCCCGGGCCCAGGCGTGGATCCTCTGCAGCCCGAAACCGCCCGCACGTCTCCCTGCGGCGGTTTTGGCACGCCTTTAGGGCGTAATAATCGCGAGGGGTGGGGGGAGTGGGTGCAGTTAATCCCACGTCTCACCCCACGTCCGGCCTCCCCGGCTTCACCTCTCGAAGCTATAAGTAGGGGGAGAGGGAAAGCGGCAGGCTCTCGCACGCTCCTCCTCCTTCCACCGTCTTCTTCCTCCTGCCGTTTCTTGCAACAGCGCCTCGCCGCCGCGCTCTTCCACCACTCGTTCCTCCGCCGCCGCGCTCGTTTTCGCCATGCCTCCCGCCACGGAGCAGTATGGTGGGGATTGGGACGGCTCCAACGTCCACGAGGATCCCGTCGAATTCCTCCGCAAGACGCGGCGGCTGCCCGGCGCGGACAAGGTGGAGGTTCGTCTCGCTCCGGCGAAGGAGATTACGCCGGAGCCGCGGGAGGGCGAGCGGTCTTCCGCTCGCATTTCTTGCGCGGCATCGGCCTGCCCGTGAGCGCCTTCTTCCGCTCTTGGCTCGAGTTCTACCAGCTCCAGCCGCACCACCTCACCCCGAACGCGGTGGTGCTGCTGTTTGCCTTCGTCACCTTGTGCGAAGGCTACCTCGGCGTCCTCCCTACCCTCGACCTCTGGGGGGAGTTCTTCCAGTCCAAGCTGGGCACGCGCATGCAGGGCGTGCCGGCTCAGACTGGCGCCTTCATCGCGATGCGGAGGGTGGCTGCCGACAACCCCTTCCCCATCATCACGCTGATCCAGTCGGTGAAGCTATGGCAAAAGTCATACTTCTATGTGCAGAACGTCGCCCCGCAGGGCGACTATGTCAATCTGCCGGCTTACGTAGCCGGCCCACCGGCGGGCAGGCGGCCCCAGTGGTCCTTCCGGGCCGTGACGCTGACGCCGGCTGGCACCGCAGCCGTCGCCCGAGTGCGAGCGATGACCCAGTCGGAGGGCTTGTCGAGGTCCGACCTGCTGGCCGCCTTCGTCACGCGCCGGGTACTCCTGCTCCAGAGCCGCCCTCATCTGATCTGTCAGATGAGTGGCCAGCTCGATCCGAGCCGGATGTGTACCAAGGACATGCCGCACGACGAGGTGGCCTATATGGTGAACTAACTTGCGAACTGCAAACTCTCCGAAGAGTGGCAGTTCGGCAAGGAGCCATATTGCCGAGCCAATCAGCCGCCTACGGTATGTTCTCCTTGTCTCTTCTTCTTCTCTCAGTTTTGTTGCCGAGTTCCTTTTGGCCAATTCTAATTAGTCGGCTTGTTTTCGACAGAGCCCTCTTCTTCGGCCTGCAAGCGGGTCGGACGCGGAGCGCCGATTCGCCCCCGACCGGACGGTGCACGATCTGGAGGACCCCGACTTGGGGGCGGCCGCTATGGACGACAACACCGAGCCGGGTGGTGGCCAAGCCGGCGGCGAAGCAGGCGGCTCCGGGCATGGAGTCGGCTTCGACGACTGGCCGGATGACGACGAGGCCGAAGTCGTCCCGCGCCGTCAGCCGGCGTCTGGCCGCGGCGCAGGTTCCTCCGCTGCACCGCCTGCTCGGGGCGGCGGGCAAAAGCGTCGGGCCGCGCAGGGTTTGTTCGGCAGTCGGACGAAGAAGCCCAGGGGCGGGGCGGCGGCAACCAGGCGGGAGGAGGCGGCCGCGAAGGCGGCTCGCTTCCGCAAGACGGTGAAGCAACTGCAGACGGTGTCGGCGTAAGTTCAAACTCCTTCGTGTACTCTTTTTTCTTTCCTCTGGTGGTTCCTGAATCCTTGTCTTTTTCTCCAAACAACCAGAGCTCCGTTGTCGCTCGAGCGGGCGGCTGCCGCCTCCGTCGTTGAGTCGCCAAGGGGATCTGGGAGCACTACTCGCCGCGTGGACCCCCGTGCCGACCTTCAGGCGGCGACGGAGCGGAACGCGCGGGAGATGCGGGAGGAGCGGTAGGCGCGGGAGGCGGAGGCGCGGAAGGCGGCCGCCGCCCAGGCGGCGCAGGAGGAGGAGGCGGCGAAGGCGCGCGCTGACGCCGCAGCCAAGCCCCAAGCGGAGGCTGCAGCTGCGGCGATGGCGGAGGGGGCGTTGTTGGTCACCCCACTGCGCGTCGCAGCGCCCGGGGCCACGGAGCCCCAGCCAGAAGAGGCCGGCGGCGACCAGCTGGGGCTGGAGAGGGATGACGACGTCCTCATCCTGGAGAGGGCGCCGGTGCCGACTCCGCCGACTGGGGCGGCTCAAGGCGGCCGGCCTGATCTGCCGCCTGCGCAGTCGGCGGGGGGCGAGCCGGCCGCGAGGGCTGAGCTGGCGGTCAGGATGCCGCCGAGCCGGCGCGCGGGGAAGGCGGCGTCAGAGCCACAGAAGGCGGCGTCAGAGCCGCAGCCGGCCGCGGGCTCCAGCTCGTCGGCCCAGGATGTGGAGGTGGCCAGCGCCACCTCAGGGTGGACGCCGGGCGGAGGGACGGCCGTGATGAACGTGGCCGCGCAGGACGTCCGGACCCGGCTCCAAGCCCAGGCTACGGCGCTGAGGCAATACACCGACGAATTCCTTGCGACGCGGGCGGCCATCCGGGTTAGGCTTCTTATCTTGCTTCTTCTTGATCTTGGTTTCTTCCGTGGGGGCGCGTCGGCGCACCCACTGGGTGTAGTCCCTGAGTTCTGAGTCGGCTGCTGAGCAGGCGGCTTGGAACTTCTTAGTGGATTTGGCTTTGCTATTCTTGTTTTTACTTCGATCTTCTGCCTATCTTTCAGGACTACCACAATCTTCGTGCGGCCGCCTTCAACTCCCAGGCTCGGGAGCTGACCCAGAAGACCGTCGACCTAACTGAGAGCCGGGGTAAGTGCTTTGTTCTTTATCTCACGTGGGGGCGCGTCAGCGCACCCACTGGGTGTAGTCCCCGAGATTCGGGCCGACTGCTGAGCAGTCGGGTCGGATCTTCGTTGACGACTTCCTCTTATTGTTTCTTCTTTTTCTGCCGTCTCTGCAGCGGCCAACGCCGGTCTGAGGGCACAGCTGGGAGAGTCTCAGACTGCCCTTCGTGCCAAGGAGGCCGAGCTTGCCGCCTTGGTGCAGGAACACGACCGCCTGGCCAAGAAGTTGGCCGACCAGGAGGAGGGCCACAAGGCGGCTCTGAAGGCGGTGCAGGACCGCGAAGCCGCCCTCCAGGCCGAGTATGAGACAGAAGCGGCTGGCTGGGCGGAAGCAAGGCAGACTCTGATCACTGGCTATGGTCAGATCGAAGATCTGGTTGACGGTAAGCCGCCTACTTCTTCGTCCTTTCTTGCCGTCTGCCGCTTTTGGCTCGTTTTCTGACTTGGTGTTTTCTCTTCTTTCTCTTTCTTTCTTGCACAGAGTACTTCCCTGACTACTCTACCGCCGCCAACCAGATCATCGAGGCCCGCCGCCAAGCGCGAAGGCAGGCTGGCTTCGAGATTGCACCAAGCGCTGGCTGTTCGCTGGAGGAGCAGCTCTTGGCAATCCAGGCCCGTCTCCAGCCGACTCACCGACTGCTCCGCCGGCTTCAGTGTGCTGGGGCACAAGTATTGGCCGCCCTCTGGCCCGGCGAAGTGGTTCCTCGCACCCCCAGTCGGACTGCCGACTGGCTGGAAGTGGCGGTCGGCCGTTTTGAAGCCTGGAAGGCTTCGACGGCTCGGTCCGGCGCCAGGCGGGCGCTGGAGTTCATCAAAGCTTGGTATCCCGGCCTCAGTCTGGATCAGCTAGCTACCTGGCGGCAGCAGGCCGACACGGAGCTGGAGCCGGCGTGGCCGGCTATCATCCGGCGGGCTTCGGCGATTGCCGACTACACCGACACCAGCGTCTTCGCCCCTGAGGTAGATGACAACGGTGTCGCCCAGCCGGAAGAGTGGTTCGGGCTGAACCCAGCAGACGGTGAAGACTCGGCGGAGGAGATCGACTCCAGCGACGAGGGCGAGGAGGAGGAGGAGGAGGAGGAGGGTGAAGACGCCGAGCCGGATGGTGGAGCGGCCGACCGGCCTCAGCCTGACCGCGCCTCCAGCACTACGTCACGCGCGGGTGCGCCGCCTGCCGCCGGTGGTGACCAAGCTGAGACCCGCCAGCCGGCCACTCCTTCAGCCGGCGACGCCATCTCCACCGACCAGCCTGGCTCCCGCACCGCGCCTTAGTCTAGTCTGCTATCTTTTGTTTTCCTGTCTTGTCACTTTTGGAACAATATTCTGTTAAGTCTGCACAATTCCACCCACTGGGGGTGTATTCGAGCTTATGTCTATTGCCGGCCTGTTGGGGGCTTTATATGTATATACGACTTATGCATGCATTTGGCTTTTCCTCGTTCTTTGCTTTTCATCCTTCTGCTGTTTCCTTTGCCGCCCTCCCTTGGTTGCCGCCTCCCCAGTCAGACAGCTGCTCTGCAATCTGTGGTTGGAAGAGTGCTTGGCCAATTGGGAGGGCAAGTACTCTAGCTTTGTTGGATTAGAGCTAAGTGTTTAGGAAGCCGGCCAGCCGGCTGTTCTGACAGCCGGCAAGCATGGTTGGAAGCCGTCTTTTTGCTATATAAGTTCGTTTAGTCCTTAGCCGTTTTTCATGTGGGCACCCTTTCTGCCTTGGCTCTTGCTAGTCGGACAGTCGGTTCTTCGAGCTGTGACTTTCAACAAGAGAAGACTCGGGAGCCGGCACACTACTTGTTTGACTTCAGGTGGAACTTTTAATATAGCTCAAGGCGGCCAGTCCCCGGGCCGACTAGTCGAACCCGGTGCCAGACAAGAAATCAAATGTAATAGTACATTCATGGATATGACACTCGTCATTCATAGATAAATGAAGGCAGTCCCCGAGTACCGCTCGGGGGGCCTATTGGTTTGTACTTAATACAAAAGGGTAGCATGATACATACTGCTTTTAACTGTAAAATCTTCTCAAGAGGTTCGCGTTCCATGGTCGCTCCGACTCCTTGCCGAAGTCATCTCTCTTGCGTGCTCTTGATTTTTGCGCGTCGATCAAGTAGTAGGAGTCGTTGCCGAGTGCCTTGCTGATGACGAAGGGGCCTTCCCAAGGGGCCGAGAGCTTGTGTTGGCCGGCTGTTCGCTGGATCAGCCGAAGCACAAGGTCGCCCTCTTGGAAGGATCTTGGCTTGACCTTGCGGTTGTGGTAGCGGCGCAACCCTTGCTGGTAGATGGCGGACCGGCTGAGTGCTAACAGCCGGCCTTCTTCTAGTAGGTCGACGCCGTCTTCTCTTGCTTCCTTGGCCTCCGCCTCCGTGTACATGGTGATCCGAGGCGATTTGAACTCGAGGTCGGTTGGGATGACAGCCTCGGCACCATATACAAGGAAGAACGGAGTGAAGCCGGTTGACTTGTTGGGTGTAGTGCGCAGACTCCAGAGGACAGCCGGCAGCTCATCGAGCCAGCAGCCGGCCGATCGCTCTAGTGGTACAACCAGTCGGGGCTTGATGCCGGAGAGGATGAGTCCATTTGCTCGCTCGACCTGGCCGTTTGACTGCGGGTGGGCAACGGACGCTAAGTCCAGTCGGATGCCCTGCGTCGCGCAGAAACGTGCCAGTGCTCCTTTGGCAAAGTTTGTGCCGTTGTCGGTGATGATGATGTGTGGCACGCCGTACCGAGTAGTGATGTCGGTGATGAATGTTACGGCAGTCGGCCCGTTCAGCTTCTTGATTGGCTTCGCTTCGATCCACTTTGTGAACTTGTCCACGGCGACCAGTAGATGTGTCAAGCCGCCGCGGGCTGTCTTGAAAGGGCCCACCATGTCCAGTCCCCAGACGGCAAAGGGCCAGGTGAGGGGAATGGTCTTGAGTCCAAAAGCCGGCAGGTGTTGCTTGGAACTGAAAACTTGGCATCCTCTGCAGCTCTTGACTATCTCTTTGACATCTTCCAAGGCGGTCGGCCAGAAGAAGCCGTGGCGGAAAGCCTTGGCCACAAGTGATCTTGAGGCTGCGTGGTGGCCGCATTCGCCTTGGTGGATATCCTTGAGGGTTGCCACTCCTTTTTCTGGCTCGACACAGCACTGGAAGACTCCAGTAACGCTGCGCTTGACAAGCTCTTTGTTGATTATTGCGTATGCTCCGGCTCGTCGTTGCACTAGTCTTGCTGAGATTTCATTAGCCGGCAGCTCTCTGCTGACTAGGAACTTGAGGATGGGTTGGGCCCATGATGGAGCAGTGACTTCTTCTTCTGTTAACGTAGCCACCATGACTCGGGTGGGTGGGTCGGGAGGCGTGGAATTGGAGTCGGTCGCCGCTTCTTGTGTTGCTGCAGTCCCCGGGCCGACTGCTATAGTCCCGGGGCCGGGTTCTGAAGTCCCCGGGTTGGGTGTGACTACGGCAGTCGGCGGGCCGGTTGTCGAAGTCCCCAAGCCGCCTGCGGGGTTCCTCCAGTCGGGTCCGGCTGCATCTGGCGCAGGCGGTACGAAGGTGGAGTCCGACTCTGGAGACGGCTTGATGGACGGCTTGAGGAGGCGCTGTTGGGAGACGCCAGTCGGTATGGCTTGTCAGGTGGAGCCGATCCGTGCTAGGGCATCTTCTTGGTCGTTGTCGGCCCTTGGCACGTGAAGGAACTCGCACCCTTCGAAGTACCCGATGATCTGCTGGACGAGGAATCGATAGCTCGCCATGTTCGCGTCCTTGGCGTCCCAGTCGCCAGACGACTGCTGGACCACCAAGTCTGAGTCGCCGTAACACAGAATCCGGCGTATGCCGAGCTCTTTGGCTAGCCGGAGCCCATGTACGAGTGCCTCGTACTCGGCCACGTTGTTGGAGGCGGCGAAGCGGATCTGTAGCATGTACTTGAGCTTGTCGCCTTTGGGAGAGGTGAGGACGATGCCGGCTCCCAAGCCGGTGCGCATCTTGGACCCGTCAAAGTGCATCCGCCAATGGGTAGAGTCGGGAGCCGGCGGTAGGTACTGGGTCTCGGCCCAGTCGACGAGGAAGTCGGCCAATGCTTGGGACTTGATGGCGGTGCGGGGTTGGTAAAAGATCGTGTAGGGCTCCAGTGCAATGGCCCATTTAGCCACCCGGCCGGATGCATCCCGGCTGCCTATGATCTCGGCGAGCGGGGCGGTGCACACGACCGTGATGGGGTGCTCTTGGAAGTAGGGCTTCAGTTTCTTGGCGGCGAAGTACACCCCATAGCACATCTTCTGGTAGTGCGGGTAGTTCTGCTTTGAGCTGGATAGCACTTCGCTTAGATTGTACACCGGCCTCTGGACTAGCTGGGCTCGGCCTTCTTCCGGGCGCTGGACCACAACAACAGTACTGACCACTCGGCTAGTCGCGGCGATGTAGAGGAGCATGGGCTCCTTTTCAGTCGGCGCTGCCAGGACGGGCGGAGTGGTCAGCATTTTCTTCAACTCATGGAAGGCTTGGTCGGCTTGGTCATTCCACTCGAAGTGAGTGGGCTTCTTCATGAGTCGGTACAGGGGGAGAGCCTTCTCTCCTAGTCGGCTGATAAAGCGATTCAAGGAGGCCAAGCACCCGGTGAACTTCTGCACATCTCGCAGTTTGGTGGGAATCTCCATCCTCTCGATGGCCTTGATCTTCACAGGGTTGCACTCGATGCCGCGTTCGGAGACCAGGAAGCCTAGCAGCTGGCCGGCTGGTACTCTGAACACGCACTTCTCGGGGTTGAGCTTGATTTGGAATCGGCACAAGTTGGCGAATGTTTCTTTGAGATCTTCCAACAGGGTGCCGCGCTTTTCTGTCTTCACCACAATGTCATCTAGATAGACGTGGGCATTTCTGCCGAGTTGTTTCAGGAGGCATTTCTGCATGCAACGCTGAAAAGTGGCACCGGCATTCCTCAAGCCGAATGTCATAGTTAGGTAGCAGAAAGCTCCAAATGGTGTGATGAAGGCAGTCTTCAGGCGGTCTGCTGGGTCCAACTTGATCTGATGGTACCCTGAGTAGGCATCCAAAAAACTCAACAGCTCGCATCTGGCTGTGGAGTCTATCACTTGGTCCATCCGTGGCAGAGCAAACGGATCCTTGGGGCAGGCCTTGTTCAGGCTGGTGTAGTCTATACACATACGCCACTTGTTATTCTTCTTCAATATGAGAACTGGGTTGGCAAGCCACTCTGGAAAAAACACTTCCATAATAAAGCCAGCGGCAAGGAGCCGGGCTATCTCTTCTCCCACGATTCTTCGCTTCTCTTCTGACAGTCGGCGGAGGGGTTGCTTGACCGGCTTCGCGTCAGCTCGGACATGTAATTTGTGCTCGGCGAAATCCTTCGGGACACCCGGCATGTCCTTTGGGGACCATGCAAAAATGTCTCGATTCTCACGGAGGAAGTCGACGAGCTCGCCTTCCTATTTACTGTCCAAGTTCGCCCCAATGACAGCGAACCTCTCCGGATTCTCTGGGTCCAGAGGTATCTTCTTCGTCTCTTTGGCAGGCTGGAAGGAGCCCTGCGCATCACAATCTTTGGGGTTGGGGGACAGGGCCGGCTGCTTGCCGGCCATGGCCACAACCCGCTCCAGCATCTTCTTCTCTTCTGCCACTACGAGGGACTCGGCCAGCCGGCTACTGGCCATGGCACACTCTATGGACTTCTTGTAATCACCGGCTACCGTGATGATCCCCTTCGAGCTCGGCATCTTCATCTTCAGGTAGGCGTAGTGGGGCACAGCCATGAACTTGGCCAGAGCAGGTCGGCCAAGCAAAGCATGGTAGGGGCTCTCCAGATCCACTACTTCGAACTAGATCGCTTCTCGGCGAAAATGATCTTTGTCTCCGAAGAGAACATCCATTTTAATCATGCCGATTGGGGAGCAAGACAAGCCGGGGACGATACCATGGAACACGGTTCGGCTTGGCATAAGCTGCTTTGCCTTGATGTTCAGCTTCTCCATGGTATCGCGGTATAGTATATTGATACTGCTTCCGCCATCTATCAGGACGCGGGAGAATCGGGCAGCTCGCCTCTCCGTCGCGAGGGTAACATCCAAGACCAGTGCATAGGAGCCAGGGGATGGCATCACCTCTGGGTGGTCGGCCTGGCTCCAGCTGATTGGCTTCTCTGACCAGTGCATGAACTCGGGAGCGCTGGAGGCGACTGCGTTGACCTCTTGATGCTGGCGGCGCCGACTACGCTTGTCATCGGCTTGGCTGGTGAAGACGATGTAGGCGGCGTGCTCTTCAGGGAACTTGTCCTGGATGGCTCCGACTGCCGGCCGAGCCGCCTGCTGCTGGGGGGCTGGAGGCGGCGGGCCGGGTGGCGGAGGCGGCAACAACCCTTCGCCCTTGGAGATTCGCGTGAGCCAGTGGCATTTTCGGGTCGTGTGGTTGGACGGCTTCGCGCCGCTGTGGAACTTGCAGGGGGCGTCGAGAGTCTGCTCGTAAGAGAAAGACGGCTGCCAAGCCGGCCTGCCGCCCTTCTTCTTGAGAGCGGGCCGCTCTTCGGGCTGCTCATCTTCAACTGTGGCCACCTGCCGACTGGTGGAAGTCGGCATGGGGGCCTTGCGCTTGTGATCGTTCTGGTAGGAGCGCCGATTGGAGTCGCCAGCCGGCGTCTTGGGAGCCGGAGCAATCACCTTCCCAGAGGCGTCTACTCGCAGCTCGGTCTTCATCGAGGAGTCGGCCGTGGCGTACTTGTCCGCGATGACCAGCAGTTCGTCGAGGGTAGCCGGCTCGTCGCAGAGGAGTCGGTGCTTGAGGAGGGTGCCCTCTCGGCACCCGGCGGTGAAGTACTCGATGGCCTGGACCTCGTGCACCCCCTCGCAGGAGTTGCGGAGCTCGGCCCACCGCGTGAGGTAGTCGCGGGTCGACTCGCTGGGCCCTTGGACGCATAGGGAGAGCTGGCGAGGCTTGGGAGGCCGCTTGTACGTGCTGGTGAAGTTGCGGACGAAGACTTCCGTGAAGTCCAGCCAGCTGTTGATGCTGTAGGGCTTGAGGCTGTCGAGCCAGGTCCGCGCCGTGCCTTGCAGCATGAGGGGGACGTATTTCACGGCCACGCGCCGATTGCCGTTGGCTATGCTGATAGCAATGGAGTAGTCGATGAGCCAAACTTCTGGCTTCACTGAGCCGTTGTACTTGGGCGTGTCTCTGGGGAGCGAGAACCCTTTGGGGAAGGGCTCGTCGCGGATGCGGGGGCCAAAGCATGGCGGGCCGACATCGTCTTCTTCTTCTAACGCCAGGGATCGAGCAAGGCGGTCAATCCGGTGGCGGGCGTCGTTCTCGCCGACTCCTTCTCGGCGGCCTAGTCGGTCTCAAAGAGTCGGGTGCGTGACGGGCGGCGGGGTGAGACGTCTCTCTCTTCGAGGCGGGGGAGGAGGCAGGTTTCCTTGGCGCTCCACCACTCGAGGGCGGCCTTCCGCGTCGCGCTCGATGGTGATATGAGTCCGGCTGCGGCTAGCAGCCGGCTCCTTATCTTTCTTCTGGCGGGCGCCGCTCGCAGTCGGCGAGCGGGACGTCGCAGCGTGCTCTCGGCGCGGGGGATGACTATCGGCGCGGGCGCCGGCTTCATGCTGTTCTGCAGCCGCGTCGATCAGCTGCTGGATCCGTCTTGTCATGTAGGGGAGTTCGTCGGCTCCCAGCCCATTTAGCTCTTCGGCGGCCGCCTGAGCGGCTCGCAGATTCTCGAGCGGGGTGGCGTAGACGGGGCGATCTGCCCCCAGCATGCTGGCAATAGCCGCACCGCGCTTCTGGACGAAGCCGGCTCGGCTCGGCCCGCTAGGCGGCGGCGTACCGAAGGCGGCGCGATCGACTTCGCGCTGGTGGGCCTCGGTGAGGCGTCTCATGGAGGCTATCTTCTGGCCTTCCGCGATGAGGGCGAGGCGGCGTGCCTCCAGGGTCTCGGCGTCGGCGTCGGCCGGGATGGGGACGGAGAGGTCATGCATTGCCGCTTGCAGGGCGTCGTGGGCATTCTCGCCCGAGTTGGCGACGTGGCTGATGACCAACACTTCGGTGACAGCGCTGCTGCCACTGTCAGCTCGAGGGAGAGGGTCGTCGAAGACCACCACGTCGGAGGGGTAGGCGTCGAGCGATGCCGTGTCGGAGTCGAAGAGCATCGGGTCGGTGGAGCCGATCGACTCCACATCTGCAGCGGGCTCGCTAGAGACGTGAAGCTGGTCGAGGAGGCTGACGAGGCGGCTCTCGGGGTAGTCCGTGCCCGCGTCGGACGCGGGCTCGTCGGAGATGCGAGTCTCGCCGAGAAGATCGGCGAGGCAGCTCGCCGCGCAGGCGTCGTCGACGCCTTGCAGCGCGTCGAGGCAAACGCCATCGGGCGCAGCAGGCTGGCTGCACTCGCGGGGGAGGAAGAGGGTTCCCGTCCAGAACAGGTCTCCGGACGACGGTGCACCTGGCCCCACGGTGGGCGCCAAATGTCGGGTGGTAGGTGCGACATATGCCAACGGATGGCCTATCATAGTGGGTGCCGGTAAGACGTCGCCGGTGCCTGGAAATGGGATGAGGCGAAGACATGCACGCCGGCGAATCTTACCTAGGTTCTGGGCTCTCCGAGGAGATAACACCCCTAGTCCTGCTCTGCGGGGTCTCCGCATGATCACTAGATCATAAAGGGTAGCTACAAATGCTCCTAGAGCTGCTTGGTTCAAGGGAGAAGAAGAGCAAGGCTAGCTCTCGCTTCCCTCTCTCTATGGTGTGTGTAATGCTAAGGAGCCAACCCTTTGCATGGGTGCCCCGGGGGGTTTATATAGGCCTACCGCCTGGGGGTACAATTGTAATCCGGCTGGGCGCGGGTCCCAGCCGTCAGTGTCTACACTCGCCGGCTTCTCCGCCGGCCGCTGGGGCCTGCCGACTGGTGGGTCCCGCCGGCTGCCGGCCTCTCGGTCGACAGGCCGGCCCCACCGCCTAGGGTCTTGTCGGTGGCTGCTTACTGTAGCCTCGTCCCTGATGACGAGGGCTTCGTCGAGGTAAGCGTGGCTACAGTGTGCCGCCTCGAGGGCTCTCACTGTAGCCTTACCTCGTCTTGTCTCCTTAATGTGGCACATGCTTCGAGGGAGGGGGTAGCCGGCTTCTGGGGGCCGGCTACGCCCTTGGCCGACTGGGGGAGGCCGGGCCGCCTTCGCACCTCTCTCTGGCTAAAGGGGCCCGCCGCCCGTGGGCCGTACTGGCGTCTGTCGTGGGTGACGTTGAGGCCAGCATGGCTACATTGCCGAGCCGGACGGGAGACGGCCGTCCCGTACGGCGTCCTGTGGCCATGCCTGCCTCGGGCTTCGGGGGTAGTGGGCCGCACTATGGCCACACCCCGTCTTGTCACCGTTACGTGGGTGTAGTTTTGGTAGGTGCGGTCTTGGCCGGCTTCTTGGAGTCGGCGCTCCTCGTGGCCGACTCTAGGGAGTCGGCGTTCTTCATGGCCGACTCTGGGGAGTCGGCCATCCCGTGGTTATCTTGGGGGGGAGGTTGCTGAGGCTGGGTCGCCTTCGGAGAGTCGGCTTCAGAAGTAGCCGGCCTGGGAAGGCGGCCCAATGCTTGAAATGCTTGAAGGCCCAAAGGCCTGATAATTTTTTGGAAGAGCCAGGGGCAGTCGGTTAGGCTACCCGTGGCCATTTACTCCGACAGATGCAAGTTTTGAAAAACATGCAGATGAAATGCAGATGATGACATGGCAAAATGCAACACGCAAGCAGCTGACAAGGCAAGGACGACGAATAACTAGGTGACACCTGGCGCATCAGATCCGGGGCATTACAGTTCCCACCCAAGGTTGATGAATGGTTGGTATTTCAATCACAGAAGGCTGACTCAGAAGAAGCTATATTATATGACAACGAAGATTGGAAGTACGAAGTGAAAGAGCCAGGAGGAACCACAAACGATGGCCGCCAACATGGAGGTCGGGCCTTCAAGGTGTCATTAACACAATGTGATTGCTCTTGCGGGAGGCCATTGTTGCTTCATCTCCCATGCTCACACTTGTATACCACCGGTCGCGTTAGGAATGTGGACAGCAATCACCCACGCACCGTGAGGGAGTCGGAGTTCTCAATCATGACAGTCAAGAAAACATGGGCTCCCCGCTTTCACCTGTACTTTGACCAATCACAATGGCCGGAGTACCATGGAGTTCAACTATGGCCGGATCCGGAGTTGATGGTTGTTAAACGGGGTAGACGTAAGACAAAGCGTCTTAGAGGCGACATGGACGGATGGGGCCATGGTGGCTGCCGCGAAGCGGGCAATGACCAATTCCAAGAGCCTCGTGAGAGCTCCAGTTGTGGGGAGTGCGAAGGTCATGGCAACAACAAAAGAAAATGTATGAAACCAAGGAAAAGGTCCAAGAAAAATGATGCAAGCACAAGCCAACCAAGTGGTAGCCAACAAGTGCCAAGCCAACCAAGAGGTAGCCAACAAGTGCGAAGGCAACCACGTGGTAGCCAACCTAGTGGTAGCCAACAAGTGCCAAGGCAACCAAGTGGTAGCCAACAAGTGCCAAGCCAACCAAGTGGTAGCCAACCTAGTAGTAGCCAACAAGTGCCAAGGCAACCAAGTGGTAGCCAACAAGTGCCAAGCCAACCAAGTGTTAGCCAAAGAGGATCTAGGCAACAAAGAGGTCGGCAACTAGGACTTACAAGAGGCCGTGGTGGTAGTAGAGCTCGTGGTGGTGGTCTAGGCCGTGGTGGTGGTGTTGGCCGTGGTGATGGTCTTGTTCGTGGTGATGGTCTTGGCCTTCGTGATGGTCTTGGCCTTGGTGGTGGACTTGGCCGTGGTGATGGACAAGGGCAAGGTCGTTATAGAGGAATGTTTGGATACCTCGATGGACCATTTCTGTATGTTGCTCACTAACTATAATGTTTCATATGTTCTTCTTTTTCATATGTTCTTGTTGTCTTTACTAACCATTATGTTTCACTCATTGTAGGTATGGCAGCTTCCCAACCCAACAAACCAACAATGAAGGAGGATGGCGAAGATGAGATGGCGGGATGGTGGGAGAAGGCTGCGAAGAAGCTGAGAGAGGAGGATGCAGCCGCACTAAAGAAGAAGAAGGAAGAGGAGCTTGAAGAGAAGAGGAAGGAACAAGTGAGAGCGTCAAATGCGTGTCACGCTAGGGAGCAAGCGTTGGTGAGGAAATGTGAGGAGGCACAGAAGAAGCGTCAAAAGGATTTTGAAGAAAGAACCATGAAGCTTTGAGCAATTGCAGCTGAAAAAAGAGAGAGGGAGAATCAGATATTCATGGAGAGGGTGGTTAAGGAGGCTCACCTCATAAGGAAAAGGGAGGAGGAAGAGGAAGAAGAGAGGAAGAAGAAGAAGAAGAAGGGAAAGGGGCCTTGCTCTACGCAATAGAGCTATGTCATCTTCAACTTGCTTGTGGACGATGACCGTGTTATCCTCTAAACTATGATCTTCGATTTGGTTGTGAACTACTATGTTTCATGAACTACTATGTCTCCTCCTCGATTTGGTTGTAAACTACTATGTGTCGTGAAGTACTATGTATTTCCTCCTCGATTTGGTTGTATGAACTACTCCTCAAGTTGAAGTAGTATGTGTTATGAACTACTCCCTCCGTTCCAAAATAGATGACCCAACTTTGTACTAACTTTAGTACAAAGTTGGGTCATCTATTTTGGAACGGAGGGAGTACTATGTGTCGTGAAGTACTTTGTGCATATGTTGTCTTCACAGTTGTTTGCTTGCTATGTATCAATCCTACTTCACATCATCGTACTATGTGTGCTTATGCAAAATTCACTAAGTCCAAGTGCAACGCCTAGCTCGTGGGCGTTGCACTGCTCAGTGTGGCGCCTCCAGGCTAGGCATTGCACAAATCTGTAACATGCAGAGCTTCTGTTGCTCTCAGCAGTGCAGCACCTAGCTCTGAGGCGTTGCACCCCTGGGAAGACCTATCCAGAGAGCAACAGAAACTTTGCAAGTTACAGACTTGTGCAACGCCTAGCTTGGAGGCACCACACT
>NC_057814.1:165623460-165648597 GCF_018294505.1 Triticum aestivum | reverse complement strand
AACGCCTAGCTCGTGGGCGTTACACTGCTCAGTGTGGCGCCTCCAAGCTAGGCGTTGCACTGCTCAGTGTGGCGCCTCCAAGCTAGGCGTCGCACAAGTCTATAACTTGCAAAGCTTCTGTTGCTCTCTGGATAGCTGTACACAGGCGTGCAACGCCTCAGAGCTAGGCGTTGCACTGCTGCGTGCAACGCCTATCCCGGAGGCATTGCACGCCTGTGTACAGCTACCAGAGAGCAACATAAAGTTTGCCTCCAGTTTGGGGCCACAAATTTGCTAAGTGTTGGTGTGGCGCCTAGCTGGGAGGCGCTGCACTGTATAATGCAACGCCTCAGAGCTAGGCGTTGCACTGTACAGTGTGGCGCCTCTCTGCTAGGCGCCACACAAACACTTAGTGTTTTTTTGTCCCTCAAACTGGGTCATCTTCAGGCACAGTTCAACATTTCCTAGAATAAACAGTAATGATCTTTAAGTTCAACAAAGACAACATTTCCTAGAGTGACCATCACAACAAGTTTAACATTACTAAGACATACAATCACTTCAAGTTCAACATAGAGCTACCACCACTCCAAGTTCAACGACATAACAAGTTCAACATTACTAAGAGCTACCATCACTCCAAGTTCAACATTACATATAGAGGACGACGACTAGTTCCTTGAGCGCTTTTTGGCTCCTCCCCCCTCCTGTTGGCTATCTTCTTCGCCTTCCTAGGAAGAGCAACCCGCTCCGGCTCCGGCTCCGGTTCCTCCTCGTCATCCACATAGTCATCCAAAGCCGCCATCCGCGAGGTGCCGACCGTCCTTTTGCCTCTTTGGGTGAAGTCGTCAGGAGTGTATTTATTGATTCCCTTCCTAGGCTTTAACTCGTATGCAGACCGAACTTGGTAGGTCCCCAAGGTCATATCATCAACAACCTATTACAAAAACAAAAGATATGGAAAGACTGTGTGTCAAGATATAGTTAGCAATGCATCAACAATTGAATATATGCTCATGCCATACCTCTTGGGTGACCACACCCACATCCTCATCCTCCAAACGATCAGCATGGCCAGAAGTGGATCTGATGGTATCGCCGACCTAGACCGTTCTGGTGATACATACTCGGGGTCACGACAACCGAAAAGGTTTGATAGCCGCCTTAACTTTTGGCCCTGGTGCTGCAACATGTACAAGTGAATGAGACATCGAACGTACCAACACATGTTAAGTGCTAGTTTGAAGGAGATGTGAACCTTAATGAATGCTCGAAGTGCACCTTCCCCTTCGTTTTTGCCAGCCGGGGTTGTTTCCAGAATAGTCTCGGTCTCATCAGCTGCTTTCTTGATCTGGGCACGCTATGAACAGAAACGTGTTAGGCAAGCGAAGATGTGAATAGTGCGAATGGAAAAGAAAAAAGGGCAAATACCACAAAGTTCATCATTGGAGCTGAAGGGATCACTGAGTTGCCTTTTCTGACTAATGCGTTGTACTGGTGCTGGGCTAGCTCATCAAAAACGGTGGGATCTTCCAAAATCTCCTCAGCATACGCCGGCTTGCATACCTCCACACGGGTACTTGCAAGAAACCATGTGAGATAGTTGTTGAACGCGATCGGGCAGTGCTCACGAAGCTGGGCTCGTTTTTCAGCCCTAGCTTGCTCCACACTGAGTGCGAACTGTACGACATACTTCCTGTGATGCTTGGCCCAATCCTTAATCTTTCGCTGCTTTTTCCTATCCAACCTGCAAGTTAGAAACAGAATATTAGCACCATCGAAACCGCCGAGAAGTTGCTGAGTGCTCAAGGTTAATTATATCTTACGCGTGTAGCAACTTGTCCGTGTCCTCCCACTCCGGCGAGTGTGGCTGGAACAAACCAAACTGGCGGAGCACCCGGTGTGGCAGGTGAAGCTCAACCGCCCAGTTGCATATGAGTGGGCACCGCATATGCCAGAGATCCCTATCCCTAGTGCACATCGGATTCAGCCTGAACTCTATAGGGTTACCAAAACTCTCTCCTTTTCCATACGGCTCCCATTCCACCTGCAAAATGGGATAGAATGCAAAATTGGTATCGAGTTACGATAGAAGCATGATAATCACTTATGCAATGTCGATTCACCTGCTCAGACGTGATTGCGTCCAGCTCGCTCTTGTACAACTTGTACATGACCGAGGGATCATCCGTCGTCTCATTTAACACATCCCACTTGTAAGCCCAAGTGGGGAGCCGTAGTGGGTCGTCTTTGTCGTCCCAATCCTCGTACTTCACGGTCTTCAGTCGTCCAACCGGCAAACACTCCCAGCTCCATATGGAAAGTGCGAGCATACAACCGCCAATACCTCTAGATTGCCTACAACAGGCTTCGTCCAACTGCACATAAAAGAGAACAAGGTTGAATTAACAGCAAGATCGCATTGATAATGTAGCAATGAGTGAAAAAGAAACAACTTCATACCTGTCTATACAAGTAAGCCAGTGTCGCCGAACCCCAACTCCATTTGCTATCGAAGACGGTCAACGCCTTCAGCTACATCCATGGAGCATTCTTGCATGTGCCATCAGCAAACATAGTCCTGGATATCACATACCACATGTAGACACGAGCATATGTCTTGACCGTGTCCTCATTAGCTTCCTCAGGGCAAGTACCAAAGTGCCATGTAATCCACGTGAAAGGAGCACCGGCTGCGACTCTTTCCTTCTTCTTGTCTTCTGCTTCTGGTTCCCGAGGCTCCGGAGGAACCATACCGATAAGGGCATGCATCTGCGCGCGCCACCCATCAGAATCGGTGTTCATACATAGAGGATTCCCATCGATAGGAAGACCGGTGATCATAGCAATATCCTGGAGCGTCACGGTCATCTTCCCAGTCCGAAGATGGAAACTGCGTGTCGCCGGCCTCCAATGATCAATAAGCGCAGTGATTGCTGCAGCATTGTTTGGTGGCGTCAACCGGCTGACCAACTGAATGAAAGGGAGAAGTCCTGTCTCCCTTACATACGGTGTGTATCGCTCATCATAGCGCATCCACCCAAGGTTGACCCCGTGAGACCGAAGCTTCAGAGGTGCAAGCTCCTACAAACAAACAAATCATAAAATTACATATGGGGCATTTGTGTTTGAAATAAACACGAAATTCATAACACCGGCCACTTTCATTATTACCCGCTGCTCCACCGATATAGCGTACGACCGGTGTTGTTTGTCCCAGTGATTATCGAGAAGCCAAACCATCCTAACAATTTGAAACAAAGCTTTCTTGTCAACACGATTATCTTTTGAATACAAATAAACTAAAGTACCCCTACTATATGCAAAATTCAAAGCATATGTATTCAAAGCATTCTTGTCAATACGAATATAATTTCAACACAAATAAACTAAACTAGGCCAACTTCATGCAAGATTCAAGACAAATATCTTTTCCATAGAAATAACATGTCAACCTATGTATCCAAACCATATCTTTTCAATAAAATCAACTAAACTAGGGTTGCAAAATTAGGTATCTAATACATGCAACATTCTAATCTAATCAAAGCAAACAAGGGTTCCCCAAAATCTTCAAAATAGATACATTATATGGATAGAAAGAAGGGGATTGGAGGAGAATACCTTCTAGGATGGATTGGTGAAGGAATCCACGAACCAAATCGTCAGATCTGAAGAATTTGGGAGAGGGGATTGAGAGGGGGAGAGGAGTGGGCCGCTGTCGCGGCTTCTTCTGTTTCTTGTAACTGGTGGTGCAATGGGGTGGGTGGGGGAGGAGAGGGTCGCCGCGGCTAGATAAGTCACAGTGCAGCACCCGAGCGCTAGGCGCTGCACATTACATGTGTGGCGCCTAGCTCGGAGGCGTTGCACTGCTGGGTGCGGGCCCATGGGCTGCCACGATGGACAGAGGTGCAACGCCCCCGAGCTAGGCGCTGCACCGTGGGGTGTGGCGCCCGGCGGGCGCCACACAAAAAGGTCAGCCGCGTGAAATAGTTTCACGGGCAGTTCATTCTGTGATTTGATTATGCCCCGAGGTCAAAATTGTCAAATTTGCCAGTTACTATAACATCACACATATCAAGAAAAGATGAGTCTACAACGTAATAAATGAAGTGATGCATGACACAACACATATGTTACTAACCACTATGGAGGTAGTAACATAGACTAGTAACATATGCATGTTACTAGTCTAAGTTACTATCCATTGTGACTAGTCTAATGCAGCAGCCTCTCTGAGTTCTTGAGCCCATCACGGTGTGGAGAAATGTTCCCAAACCGCCTGCATCTTTTCCTCTTGACTAGTCAGCACCATTCCATTATGCTTTAAGTTGAGCATAAATTTTTTCTGGCGTCTTGTCGATGGTTTGGCTTGAAAGAATTTAGTATTAGCATCTCCATCTTTTAACCAGTCGATCCTGGCCCGCTGCCTGCTGTGAGCACGCTGGATAGCCGCAATACTGGCAGATTCATCTTAAGTGTTGCCCTTAACTGTCTCTCCCCATCAGAGAGATCTCTCATGATATCTAGCCTTTCTTTCTTTTTTTTGCGGGGGATATCTAGCCTTTCGACAGTAGCATGTTGGACTCCGCGTATATATGGACGTTTGCGTCTATACTGATGTTAAAATATAGACTCTATGCAGGTGATCCTACAGACGGCACCGCCATCGAACAACACGTCTGACATTGTGGGACACCTCAATGACCCGGCCGAGCGACAGTCCGTACACCACGTAGTCGCCAAGGCTGAGCCACCTCACACACCACGGATGGCCGTCGTTGGATCGCCGACGTCATCGAGCTCGATCAAGTCGAGAACAGTGGTGACGCCGGTGACTAACGATCTGGGCCGTTGAGGTTTGTCGCCGACCCGACGATCTGACCAGGGCCGATGTAACTCCCGTCGAGGAGAGTGATGTCGCCGGCGTTCCCGGTTGTGACGGCGTCGTCGACGGAGAGAATCATGAAGGTGCTGGTGGGGACAGAGCAGTTACCAGGGTTGTACATACCGTCGCCGTCGGCCGGGATGACCAGACCGCGGTCCACAAACCCGCCGACTCCGAGCCAGTAAACATTGGTGGATGTTAGAGTAGTCATTATGGTATACGACTTCTAGTCCAAGTCAGTTTTGTACCCCTACCCCAAGTCGGTTTGTACCCTCTTATATACTCTTGTATGCCGCACCAAATTATCAATAAGCAACAGTTTTATTCAGCTTTCATGGTGTCAGATACCGGTCCCAGGGTTTAGGGTATGGCTCCGCCAACGCCACCGCCGCCGCCGCCGCCCGGCTACTTCGAGCGCCGGGCCGCACTCATCGCCAAGGCTGCCAACGCCGCGGCCGCTTCTCTCTCGGCCCTCACCATAGCTCCACAAAACTACCCTGCACCCATCCTCGCCGCACCAATATCTCTTGCTGACACAATCTCCGACGTCAGCCCCTACATCCCCATAGTTCTTGATCTCGCCGCCCACAACTACTACCATTGGAGACATCTCTTCGATCTCCACCTCGGCCGCTGCAACCTGCGCTCGCATGTCGCCGCCAACTGTCTTCCCCGCCCCGACGATCCGCAATGGTTGAAAGACAATCTCGCGATCGTCCAGTGGTTCTACACCCGCATCACCATCGAAATCTTCAACATGCTCGATCACGATGGCGCCACCGCTGCCAACATCTGGCACTCCCTCCGTCAGCTCTTCCAAAGCAACACCGACGCTCGGAAAAACGCTCTCCACACCGAGCTTCGCAATATGGTGCAAGGAGACGCCCCGGTGAACCTGTTCTGCCAGCGCGTTAAGACCATTGGTGATGAGCTCCGCGAACTCGGCGATACAGTTAGCGACTCACAGCTAATCAATATCGTCGTCGTCGGCCTCAGCGAAGACTTTGACAAGCAAGCCTCGTTCATACCGATGATACGGCCCCCTCCTACCTTCGCTGAAGTTCGTTCCTTGCTACAACTCGCGGCGGAAACACAAGCTCGCAAGGACTCTTGCCCCAAGGTCTTTCATGCTGCGGCTCATCCTCCTCTGCCGTCTACACCAGCGCCGCCTTCCAGGCCGGCTCCTGCCGCCGGGCCGTCCGCATCGTCATCTGTTCAACCGCCCCCAGGCTGGCGTCCTAGTCTGAACTACCGCGGCAAAAACCCTATCTACAGGCCGCCGTCGACTCGTTCGGTTCCGCCTACGACATCACCAGCACCGAGTCCTGCACCACCCACCAGTGCTCCATCTGCGGTTGCATGGCGGCCTCCTCATGATCCTTGGACGGGGCTTGTTCAAGCATGGCCCATGCCCTGGTCCGCTCCGTCCACCCTCGGTGCTCCGCCGGCATACTCAGGTGCCTGGCAACCCGGTCTTCGGCCGCCTACTGGTGCTCCCGGGGTTCTCAACCCCCGACAGCCAGCCAATGCCTATCACGCCGCCCCGACGTATGCTCCTTATGGTCATTACAGCACCGACGGCGGCGCCTACTACACACCTCAGCCGGCCGTGCTCCCGACGCCACCCCCACCACAGCCGGCCAATGCCTACTACACTCCCTAGCCGGCCCTACTGCCTTCACCATCGTATCCGCCGGCACTGCTTCCGACGCCACCCTCACCTGCGACGCCGAGCTGGGATCAAGCTGCCTTTCTCCAGGCCATGAATAACTTTGCTGCACAAGGAAACTCAGGTACGGATTGGATCTTTGATTCAGGGGCCTCTAGTCATATGTCTGCATCTAGTAATTGGTTATCTTCTTGCACTAAATCTCCTTTCCCTTCCATTATCCTTGGAGATGGATCATCTATTCCTATATATTGTGTTGGTCAGGCTCAACTTCCCTCTTCCACCAAACCTCTTTTACTTCGCAATGTTCTAGTTGCACCCGCCCTCATTAAAAATCTTATCTCTGTTCGCCAATTTACTTGCGACAATCTAGTTTCGGCTGAATTTGACCCTTTTGGTTTATCTGTGAAGGATTACCTGACCAAGGCCGAGATCGCTCGCTTCAATAGCTCCGGTGATCTTTATTCTCTTAATGAAGTTCCTGCCGCCACCCCTCCAACATCCATGCTGGCCTCCGTCGATCTCTGGCATCGTCGCTTGGGCCATCCCAACCCCGCCGTCTTAGCTTCTATGCTTAGTGAATTTACCATACCATGTAATAGGGACTCTCATAATTCTGTGTTTTGCGAGTCTTGTCAATTAGGCAAACATGTGCGTCTTCCCTTTAGTTCCTCTAGTTCTTGTAGCACTTATCCCTTTGAATTAATACATTGTGATTTATGGACCTCTCCCATTGCAAGTGTTTCGGGTTTTAAATACTACCTTGTTATCCTAGATGATTTCACCCACTTTGTCTGGACTTTTCCTCTACGCAACAAATCCGAGGTCCATTCTCTTTTCCTTAATTTTCAACGCTATGTGTCTGTTCACTTCTTCCTCCTAATTCGCTTTATCCAATGTGACAATGGTCGCGAGTTTGATAACATTAAAAATCGTACTTTCTTCTTACAACATGGCATCCTGCTTAGGTTCTCATGTCCCTACACCTCCCCTCAAAATGGTAAAGCAGAACGCTCTCTTCGCACCCTCAATGATATAGTTCGCACTCTCCTCATTCAATCATCTATGCCTCCCAAGTTTTGGGCTGAAGCCCTACACATGGCCACCTTCCTTCTAAATATTCGACCTTCCAAAACTAAACCCAACACTACTCCCTATTATTCCATCTTTCTTTCCCACCCCGACTACTCCGCGGTTCGTGTTTTCGGCTGTCTCTGTTTTCCCAATGCCTACGCCACTTCAGCAAATAAATTGTCACCACGCTCTATCCCATGTGCTTTTCTCGGCTTCTCTGACGAGCACAAAGGCTATCGTTGTCTCGACCTTCACACCGGACACGTTCATGTCTCTCGTCATGTCACGTTTGCTGAGCACATTTTTCCTTTCTCACAACGCACTACTACACCATCCAACACCCCTAGCTCCGCAAACACCCCCTCTCCCCATCCTTTCCAACTATATACTCCCCTACCTGCCGAACACAACTTATCACCACCACCATTAACACCCACCATAGCCAATCCCAACCATACACTCACCCCACCCGAGACGTCCCCAACACCCCCGGCCCCTGCTCCCTCCCCAACACCCCCGGCCCCTACTCCCACTCCACCACCCAGCCCTGCTCCCACTCCACCACCCAGCCCTACTCCTTCGTCCGACTCTTCCGCTGCGCCGGACTCACCAGTACCCACCTTACCCCCTCGTGCTATTCCTACAGCAGCCCCGATTAATGATCATCGCATGCGTACTAGGGCCAAATCAGGATTTCATCAACCCCAAGACCGCCTAAACCTTCATACCTCCGTATCTCTCACTTCTCTTCCAAAGAATTACAAAACTGCTCTACTTGATCCCAATTGGGCCGCTGCCATGCAAGAAGAATATAGTGCTATACTTCAAAACAACACCTAGCAACTTGTTCCTCGTCTTCCCAATACAAATATTGTTTCTGGCAAATGGATTTTTCGCCAAAAGTTCCACTCCGATGGGAGCCTCTCACGATATAAAGCCAGGTGGGTTTGTCGTGGCTTTTCTCAGCAACAAGGAATTGATTACGAAGAAACCTTCTCTCCTATTGTTAAACCTAGCACCATTCGCACCGTTCTTAGTGTTGTTGTCTCCTCTTCATGGCCCATTCACCAACTTGATGTTAAAAATGCTTTCCTTCATGGTTCCCTTCAAGAAACTGTCTACTGCCAGCAACCTCTGGGTTTTGAAAATCCATCCTTTCCAACTCATGTATGTCTTCTTTAGAAATCTCTCTACGGTCTTAAACAGGCCCCACGAGCTTGGTTTCAACGCTTCTCCTCCTTCATTCAAACAATAGGCTTCACTCCATCTCTCTCCGACACCTCTCTTTTTGTGTATCATCAAACTTCTGACACTGCCTATTTACTTCTCTATGTAGATGATATCATTCTTACCGCCTCCTCTCAAAAGTTCTTAGATCATATTGTCTCTCTTCTTAGATCTGAATTTTCTATGACTGACCTAGGACTCCTTCATCATTTCTTAGGCATTGCTATTGTTCGAGATTCCTCCAGCCTTTTTCTTTCCCAACGCCAGTATATTCTTGATCTTCTTAATCGTGCTGGTATGCTTGACTGTCAATCATCTCGCACTCCTGTCGATACTAGTTTTAAACTTTCGGCTACCGGTGAACCCTTTTCCGATCCTACTCTCTATCGTAGCCTAACAGGTGCTCTCCAATATCTCACCATTACTCGTTCTGAAATCTCTTTTGCTGTTCAACAAGCATGTCTCTATATGCATGATCCCCGGGTTCCTCACTATAATCATGTTAAACGCATTCTTCGGTATTTAAAAGGAACTCTCAATCATGGTCTCCACCTCAATAATTCTTCTCCAAACTCGCTTACCGCATACTCTGATGCAGACTGGGCTGGTTGTCCTGACACTCGAAGGTCCACTTCCAGTTTTTGTGTTTTTCTTGGTAACAATTTGATTTCTTGGTCTTCGAAAAGACAGGTTACAGTCTCACGTTCGTCGGCCGAGGCTGAGTATCGCGCTGTGGCACATGCCGTTGCAGATACAATCTGGATTCGGCAGTTACTCTCCGAACTACACAGGCCTATTGAGCAGGCCACTATTGTCTACTATGACAACATATCAGTAGTCTACATGACCAGCAATCCAGTTCAACACCGACGCACAAAGCATATTGACATTGATATTCATTTTGTTTGTGAAAAGGTTGCTCTTGGTCAGGTTCGGGTGCTTCATGTTCCCTCTACGGCTCAGTTTGCTGACATTTTCACCAAGGCACTGCCTACTAAGCCGTTTCAAAATATCTGTTTCAGTCTCAACGTCGTCGAGCCTGCCGTTGATACTGCGGGGGATGTTAGAGTAGTCATTATGGTATACGACTTCTAGTCCAAGTCAGTTTTGTACCCCTATCCCAAGTCGGTTTGTACCCTCTTATATACTCTTGTATGCCGCACCAAATCATTAATAAGCAACAGTTTTATGCAGCTTTCAGTGGAAACGGCTGCCTCCACGGCGGCCAAGCCCATCGATCTTATAGCGTCTTCACGATCTTTGGTTGATCTCCCGGCAACTCCTCCAGCCCGGTTTGGTTGATCTTAGCAGTAGTATTTTGTAGCCATGAGTCCCCGACTAGGTAAGGTACGTGATAAGTATACAGGACTTTCGTGCGTGCGTACACATGTGACGGATTACAATTGGACTGCCAATCTACATGTAATACTATATATTTCTGATCGCACCTCCGCTGCCTGCAAAATCATCTATATAAATCGTTCAGTCTGCGCTAGCTTGTTTCGTTCGCCGACATGGACAAGAACCCCATGCTCAGCGGTGGCAGGTACACAATCGATCCCATCCATAGCTTGACTTTCTACACCATATGTGACTTCAATATACTGTAAAGTTTTTGACCTGCGGACAACCCTGTTCCTCTTTTTCTGCTATACAATCACAGACGCGAAGAACGACGCAGCAAATTGAGACGCTATGACGACGAGTGTGGTACAAGGATGTGCGATGAACGCTATGACGACGATGCCACGCTCCGAACGACAGTGTTGGGCCGTGAAGTAGCTCTGAGAGAGGGCATGGCTTTGATGACGGCCTACTTCGGCGAGCTTAAGAAACTGGGCATGCTCCGTTGGGCATATTACAAGGAACATCGAGACAGCATAAAAGAATCGCTGGCCATAATCAACCGGAGAATCAAGAAATACAAAGAATGTCGCTTGGAGTCTGGATTGTTCTATTTGGTGCCAAATCTTATGACTGGCAGGGTCACGGTCCGGAGTCACTTGCACCACATGCCGATCAAGGAAGCAACGAGGAAGCGAAGGTTAGAACTCCAAAAGAGAGAAGATGCTCTCGACAGATATAACAAGGGTGGCCAGGGATCTGTGGTCTCCGACGACGCTACTTCTGTTTCCCCCGTAAAGAGATTGTTGTTCTCCACTATGTGCTCCATGATCGTAGGTTGTGTAATTATCTTTGTTTAAAACTTCTTTCGTGTCTAAGCCTTTGAGCACGTAAGGTATGATAGCCTTACCGTGTTTTAGGCTGAAGCCTAATTTCAAGATGCTCCCAAATTAATCTGGGCAGTATAATCCTTTAGCACTTCACCTTTTTCTTCCTTTCTTCCTCCTCTGTTCCGGTAACCGGCAACGTTTCATCCTGTGAGAACTCTTTTCCTTCTCTGGATTCAGGAGAGATGATTTATAGCACGCAGGTCCGATGGACTCATCAGTTTGTACTGCCCTGCTGCTTCGCATGTCCATGCCATCATTCTTTCCATGAACTTGACAACGTGTTGTTGCAGTTGTTCCATTGGTCACTATTTTCACTTCTATTTCTTTATCGAAAAAGGCTTTCGCCCCGCTTTATATATAAACCACCGACCATACAAACACACCGATACAAACACACGTCACTACCGCACACGACACACACCCAAGGCAAATACAAAGGTGCCAAGCACCGCCACGCCACCCCAACGACTACCAAACAACATGAATCGCTTGGAGCCAACGGAGACCTCCAACGCAATCTTCCGAGGAGAGGCGAGGCGGATAACGACGGAGCAGGGACTCCAGGACGGTGCCTCCAGAAGGGCACGACTATGGGTAGCCGCTACCGTCCGATCACGAAGATCAAGTTTTCACCTGGAGCATCACGAAGGAGTGGGAACACCGCGACGGAGCCTTCATGAAGGATACGGCGTCCACGGACGTCGCCACCGTCGGCCCATGAGCAAGTGGTGTACCCCGGCGCTCACACCCCTCCAACGCACCCTACCTCCGCCAACCACCCGCAACCAAACCACCCGCGTGGCCATGGCTGCACACCCGCACCTGAGACGCGAGCTCCGCCCACGAACGTCGCGTCTCCCACCGCCAAGGCCGCCGCCTGCATCCAGACACCCCCAAGACCAGCCAAAGTCACCGGCTTTGGCCCAAAGGACGCACCCGACCGCCAAACCGCAGCATACGTCCCGCCTCGAACAACGCCGGAGCTACATCGGCCCGCACTCGGCCGGGGAAAGGGGGAGGAGGGGGAGCGGACGCATCCGGACCGGCACACCCCCGTGCCGTTGACGGGTGGCCCGAACTCTCGTCGGCGCCTCCCATCCCTCCAGCCTACCTCCCCACCGGACACCCCCTTTGTCACCCCACCTCGGCAGACGGCGCAGCTCCACGTGAGACCACCAACACACACCCGTCCGCCGGCAAGGAAAACCCCAAGGTCCGCTGCCGACCACCAAGAAAGCTCACCGGGGAGCCCATCCGCGCTGCCCGCCGCCGCCCAACCACCGGAGCACCTGGAGCCGGCGAGCCCGCCCACCGACCTGCCGCTGCTGCGACGCTGCAGCCCCTGCCGCCCTCGGCCCGTGTCGCCCGGCCCCAGATCCAGCCGCGCCCGTCAGATCTGGCCGCGCCGTCGCCGATCTCGGAGAGCCGAGCACGCACCAACACCTGGCCGCCCGCCGAGGGGGAGCAGAGGAACCGGAGCTCCACCTCTGCCCGCTGCACCGCCGTGTCGCCCGGCACAGCTCCACGCTCCGACCCGAGGCGCCGGCCCGCGCCAGCACCGCCCGAGCAGGAGGACGACGAGGCCCCGCCGCCGCCGGCGACGGCTGGGTTTTGCCCAGCCGCGCCCACGGGCGGCGGCGAGGGAGGGGGAGGGGAGAGGGGGCGGAGACCGGCGGGATTTAGGGTTGCCCCCCGGTCGCCTCGCGGGAGCGACGCGGGGGGAGGAGGACTCCACTTCTATTTCTTTTATAATAATTTGGTTGTGCTCTTAACATCGTGTTGTTGTAGAGGCTTGATTTCTTCTCAATATTATTATATTTCAACAAAATATAAAAAATCACTTACATCCGACTATATTTGTAAATTTACACTGAGAATTGTGTGTCAAGTAGTAATATTAATTACTCAGACTTGCCTTGCACGTGTAAGGCAAGCACAAAGAAATTTTTAGTATGGGTCACTTCTATTGTGTATCATTAGTGCATTATTAGGCCCTCTTTGTTAATTCGCAAAACAAAAAGTCCTCTTTGTTCATATATGATGACAAATATATATGCCTACTAACTAGGGTGAACAAAAGAAACAAGTCTGAGGTTACACATATGTTGGGTGTCCACGCAACCAGTGACAAACAAAGTTAAGAAGTAGCCAAATTTCACCGTGCATGCTTAAAGAGATGTACACAAGGGATGGTAGTTTAGAAGAAAAAATATTTATAATATAGCTAATCTAGTATCGTGCAACAACACAGTACTCCTACTGTAAAAAAAACACATTACTCCTCATCCCCTACTTCTCTTATTGCCTCCATGAGGCTCGGCACCACGTTGGTAAGTGCAAGCCTTAACCCTGCCGAGCAAGGCCGCTCACTATTCTCCACGGTGGGGCTGGCATCACTAGTGAGCGTTCCAACGATGCATCCTCGAAGGTATGCCTCGCATGCCCTAAGCACGAATCTTCCACGGTGACGGAAGTGATCCTTGATGAACTCCTCGAATCCCTGCGGTGGGCGGCGTAATAGGTGGAGCATGGCCCGTAGGGTCGAAGAGCGATGACGCGTAAGGCGGTTCCGCCCGATTGCAGGTGGGCGGTGCACCTCGTCGCCGACCTTGCCACGCCGGCGCTTCTGATCTACGAGCGGGGCATCCTACTCCGACGCGGCGACTCCCCAGTGTTGACCCTTCTTGACGACCGCGGCGTACGGGTCGACTCGACGCGGGTACACGGGGAGATCCCGATCGGGGAGGGGACTCAGGAGCGGTTTCCTTGTCACGTTGTTTTGGTCGGCAGGGGATTGAGTCCCGAGGCGGAGGCGCGGCGCGATGCGCAGATCGAGGCGGAGGAGGAGAGAGAACGTCGGGAAGGGAGGCGGATTAAAGCTGCGGCACGGAGCGGAGCGGCCATTCCCTCCCCTCTCGACGAAACACACCTCCCTTCTCTCCCACGAGCGAGCTCCCCGAAGGTAGGCGGTCATGGATTCCTGGAAGCAGAGACTCGAGAGGAGGGCTCTGGTGATAGCCAACGGCGACAAAGAGAAGCTGGCGAAGCTGCGGGAGATCATCTCCAGGTTCTCGACGGAGAGCAATCTGAAGAAGGCGGCGGGGTGTGCCTACCGGAGGCTCACCGAGGCGGAGGACTGGCGCCTCACTCCGTCAGGCGAGCCGGTGAGGGCGCTCCGGATGCTGCTGTGGGCGATGGAGGAGGCGGAATCAGACGATCCGATGCAGGCCATGAAGTGGATTGCGTTTCGTTCGTGTCGCACCGTCCCTGCGGATCCACCTGGATTCGTGGTCGGCGTGGTGATGGGTCTCCCCGCCCCAGCTCCGGTGGCGTCCAGGGCTGCAGTGGTGGAGAGGCGGCCAGATCTGGGGCGCGCCGAGGGCAGGAGGGGGATGAAGCTTGGGACGAAGAAGATCTAGAAGAAGATGTCGTTGATTCTGAGGAGGTCACCGCGCTTCCCTCGCCGTTCCCCACGCCTGCTCGGTCTCGCTCGCTCCCAGGGACGAGAGTAGGAGCCTCGCCGGTGGGCGGCCGCTTCTAGTTGCTCGCCGGTGAGGTTTCCGACGAGGAGACTGGGCTCCCGTTGGATCTGCAAGGTACGATTCCCCCTTTTTCCAAATATGGCAGTGAACCTACATCGATAGGCGATAATAGAAGTAATAATAAGAGAAAAAAGCGGCTGATAGCTGCAAAAATCATAGAATGTAGTGATGAGAAGTGTGTTAATAGCCCTGCTCATGGGAAAAAACAGAGAGAGATGCTCGCCCCTGATCAGGTTTTACTGGGAAGGGAGGTTGTTAATAAAATGAGTAGAATTCAATATGTCCAAATTCCAGATTTCTGGTCTAATGAGGCAAACTATATTGAGGAAATGGAAATCAACAATGGCTTGGGTTGTTGTGTGGGGGATTACTCTGTCAGAAAAGGAGAATTTGGGGAAAGTGAGATATGGGGGCAAAATGGGCAACGGGAAGAAACGCCTTTGATAAATATGCTTTCTGAAAGTTTTGGCAGTATAAATAAAGCGCCTCTCTCCCTGTGGGGGGAAGAGTGTGATCCCCTCGAGGATTTAGGGTTTCCACCTCTTCCGCCGCCACCAGAAAGAGAGAAAGTAGAAGAGATGAACAGAGGTTTTGGGAATAATCGTGGAGGGGGAAGATTCAACCGTGGTGGCAGAGATGGTTTCCATTACAGAAAGAAAGAAGAAGATGTAGATAGATACAAAGGCACTTTCTCTCAGATTGGCAGGACGCCCGAAGGGTTTAGCTCAAGATCCACCATTGGGACTTCTAGCTACCAGGGAAATGGAGGCGGGACGCGGCTCCCAGATGCTGGTAGAACTACAGAAGACAATGATAGAGAGGGGGGCAAGCCAGAGGCTAACAGAGCCGGATCTGAGAACAAAGGTAAAGATCCTGTCCCTGGTGTCATTCCTCCTCCTGAATTTCTTCAACAGCAATAGTGGTTTGGGGCTCTCCTTGCCTAGATGGCACAACAGGGTGTTGGCATGGTAACTGGAACTGGCAAGCAAAAAGAGGAGGGGAAGATGATCGAGGGTGAGAGAGAGAAAGGGATGCAAAGCAGAGAGGTTAGCTACGGAGGAGATGTGGATAATGGTTCTGGATCCAGGCAAAATCAAAACGCTTGGGGGGGATGGCAGATTTCCACAGAGAGAAGGCCCTGATCTAGGAAAAAGTGGGAATAACTTCAGAATTCCCTGTAACAAGTGCAAAGATTTCAGACATCAAACTAGAGACTGCAAGCTTCCTAACTGTATCATATGTGGAAAAAATTCTCACATCACTGAAGACTGTAACTGGATGAAACAGATTAAGCCCCTGCCTAAATATGTTGGATATGCAGCCAGAGGTTTGGGAGTGCTCTTGGTTCAAAATTCCAAGGAGGTGGTGAGTAGTGAGCAGATTAACCCGATGGGAATTGTCACTATTGCATCTGAGGAGATCGATTAGACACAATTCTTGGAGGGGTTTAGCTACATGTTCAAATGGGACTGGCAATGGAGATGCAAAAAACATGGGGACAGGGCTTATCTCATGAGGTTCCCCAACAAGAGCAGACTGACTGAATTACACAAGTTTGGGAATTTTGACCTGTTGGGGACAAAGGCTGTCATAAATGTGGATAGTTGGACCTATGATACACAAGCCATAGGAAAGTTGCACACTGTGTGGGTGAAAATTGGCAAAATGCCTGAGTGTTTCAGACATTTTTTGGGGCTTGTGAAGTAGCTGCTACTATTGGCCCAGTCCTGGAGATAGATATGACAACAATTCTGCTTGAAAAAAATTAGAGCCAGGGTGGGAGTGAGAGACTTTGAAAAAATTCCTACACATACTGAAGTAACAGACAAAGACCTCATGATATACAGAGTCACCTTGGAACTTGAAAAAGTGGTGGAACAGGGGTGGTATGAAGACAAGAGGAAACATGTGGATGTTGAAACAGACAGAGAATGTGAATCCGCAGACATGAGAAAAAAGATCAAGATTGGTGGAGTAGATATTGAAGGAAACAAAGAAAACATCTCCCTGGGAAGTGTGGGACTCAAGCAATTTGAGGATATGAGGAAAAAATGAAGAGATCATGAACATTCAGAAAGAATATCTGGCTGAGGTGGGTTTGAGAAAAAAAGTTGAAGCTGATTTAGATAGACTGGTACATAGAATTCAAGAGATGGAGGAAGACAAAAACAAACAAAGAACCTGGAGGGCTGTGGAAGAACAGAAATACACTTCATGGGAAGAGGAGAAGAGAGCTATGGTAGATATGATCAAGAAGCAGCAAGTGATGATAGACAAATGTATGGAAAAGGTAGACCAGTGGGATGAAAAAGAAATCTCTAGAGATGATATGGGAGATAAAAATGACTCTGATAAAGACAATATTCAAGATCCTCTGATAGAAGACAATTACACTGAACCAGTGGATTATAATGCTAGCCAGGATTCTGTGGAATCTCTGGGATCAAAACTGGGGATCTTTGATAAAGAGGGGAAGGAAAAAGACAAAGAAGGTCCAACCAGAAGAAGTGACAGAAATCTAGATAAAAAGGACTCCAAGATTGAAGATCTGGCTAAGGAGAGAGCTGCTGATAAAGATAACTATGGTAAGTCCCCAACCCTTACTAAGGATCAAATCTCTTTGTTTGAAATGGCAGAGAAAGTAGGGGTGGACTTGGGATGTACTATTGACCTGGTCAGCGAAAACCTAGACCTGATTTCCAATATGGAACAGGCTAGAAGAGATATATATCTACAAAACATAAGAAATCAAGAGGAAAAAGAGAAAAATGAAAGCTCTCCAAATCAAATTGATATTGGTGATGCTAAACTAGAAGAACTGTGCTCAGGTGATGATCACTCTGATGCAGAAATGGATCTTGATTACTATGACACCCTGAGGAAAATATTCTCTAGTAATAAGAAAAATAAGAGTGGCACCTCAGCTGCTAGTGCTGGGAAGCTTGCTATATCTTTTAGGGGAGGGAGGAAGAAGAAAAAGAAACAATGAAAGGGATATTTTGGAATGTGAGGGGGATTAGACAGGACACAAAGAAAAACTTTGTTAGAGAGGCAATCATAGAGAAAATTTTAGATTTTGTTGGCCTTTTGGAGACCATTAAGGGTGACTTTATAAAAAATGAATTACACAACCTTGCTGGGGGGGAATTTCCTCTGGGAATGGGTTGCCCCTCGAGGCAAATCTGGAGGAATATTGGTAGGAATTAATAATGATAATTTTGACTTTTTACAAGTGGAAAAAGGCACATATTTTATTAGAACACTGCTTTTTGATAAAAAAAAGCCAAGTTTAGTTGGAACTTGGTGAATGTCTATGGTGATGCTCAAAGAGAAGGGAAAGCAGCTTTTTTAGCTGAATTATCTAGGTTGTATCAAGATAACCCTCTCCCTTGTGTCATTGGGGGGATTTCAATATCATTAGGAACAGTGCAGAGAAAAATAAACCTGGGGGGTGGATCACTTCAGCTTTGTTTTTAATGCTATTATTGAACATGCTGGATTAAGAGACATCTCAATCAGTGGGAGACAATTCACTTGGGCAAATAATATGCCAAACCCTACATATGAGAAACTTGATAGGGTCTTGGTATGCCCAGATTGGGAAGATAAATACCCCATGACTATGGTCATAGCATTAGAAAGAGAGATTTCAGATCACACTCCACTGCTGTTGGATTCTGGTGAGCATAGAAATGCTCCTCCCATTTTCAGATTTGAAAATGCATGGATGCATATGGAAGGATTTAAGGAATTTGTGGAAAAAAACTGGGAGGTGAGGTGTAATGCATCTAGTATGGACACTTGGCAAAAGAGACTCGGAAACATTAGACAAAAAGTCAAAGGGTGGGTTTTAAATGCTAATGCTATGTATAGGAAAAGAAAGAAGGAACTGTTAAATATGCTGGACATGATAGATAAGAATGCAGAATTGAGAGGGATTAATGCCCAAGAAAGAATTATGCAGAAAGAATTGAGAAGAGAATTAAAAGAAATCTTCAAATTAGAAGAAATCAAGTGGTTACAGAGATACAAAGATAAGGAAATCAAAGAAGGAGATTCCAATACTAGATATTATCATGCCAGAGTGAATGGGAGGAGAAGGAAGAATAGGATTGTCAGGTTAGAACAGGATGAGGGTGTGATTGAGAGAGAGAAAGAGCTGATTGAGTATATCACTACATTCTATAAAAATCTTTTTGGTCAAGCTGAAAACTCTACTATCAATCTCAACATACAAGGATCTGCAGAGATCTCTCCTCAAACACAAGATGAATTGGTTAAGGACTTCTCCATGGAAGAGATTAGGGAAGTGGTGTTCTCCATGGAAAAAAACAAAAGCCCAGGCCCTGATGGATTTGCTATTGAATTCTATCAAAACTTCTGGGATTTAATCAAAAATGATATAAAAAACATTCTGGATGATTTCCACAAAGGTGTGGTTGATTTAGCTAGGTTGAATTATGGGATCATTACCTTGGTCCCAAAGGTCAAAGATGCCAAACAGATACAGAAATTCAGGCCCATTTGCCTGTTGAATGTCAGCTTCAAAATCATCACTAAAGTCCTGATGAACAGGCTTAGTAAGGTTGTTAACCCCATCATCTCCCCCATTCAAACTGCTTTTGTGAAAGGCAGATACATTATGGAGGGAGTGGTGATCCTTCATGAAGCTATAAATTCAATCAAAATGAAAAAAACCAAAATGCTATGCTATTTAAGGTAGATTTTGAAAAGGCGTATGACAAAATCAAATGGCCTTTTGTCCATAAAATGCTGAAACTCAAAAAATTTCCTGACAAGTGGTGTGACTGGGTGATGCACACCATGAGGAGGGGGACAAGTGGGTGTGAAGGTAAATGACAATATTGGAAAGTTTTTTAAAACTTTTAAAGGGCTTCGCCAGGGGGACTCATTATCCCCCCTGTTGTTTGATCTAGCTGTTGACGCCCTAGCCATTATTATGGACAGAGCTAGAAATGAGGGATTTATTAAAGGGGTTCTCACTGACAATCATGAAAATGGAGTGAACATGCTGCAATATGCAGATGACACCATATTCCTAATCCAGGATGATGAGGTGTCAGCGAGAAATCTCAAATTTATTCTGACTGCTTTTGAACAAATGTCAGGACTCACGATTAATTTTCATAAAAGTGACATATACCTCTTTGGAGAAGCTAAGGACAAGAAAGAAATATATCAAGAGATTTTTACTTGTGCGTTGGGGGAGATGCCACTGAAATACCTAGGCCTGCCGGTCCATAATAAAAGGATCAGTAATGGGATGTGGAGGAATGTAACTGAGAAAATAGAGAAAAGATGTGCGTGCTGGCAAGGCAGATTGCTCAATATTGCTGGCAGAGTCACGTTAGTACAATCGTGCCTAACAAACATTCCTATATACATGATGTCTTTCTATCTGCTCCCTGTTGGAGTCAGGAAAAAAGTTGATTTCTTCAGGGCAAGACTGGTATGGCAAGCGGAAGAGGATAAAAAAAAGTATCATTTAGTTAACTGGAAAACATGCTGCCTTCCTAAACAACAAGGAGGTCTCGGGCTAATCAATCTAGAGAAATTTAACATTGCCTTGCTAGCTAAATGGATTTGGAAACTAGAAGCTGAGGAGGGACTTTGGCAAGACATCATTAGATCTAAATATATCCAGAACAAATGCTTGTCGGGCATTAAAAAAGACAGGGGGACTCGCAATTCTGGACTAGCCTGATAAGTATCAAGAATTTAGTTTTCCCCCACATTAAAAAAATTAGGGGATGGGAGAAATACCAGATTCTGGGAAGATTGGTGGGTGGATGACAAACCACTAAAAGAAGCATGCCCCTCATTGTATGCGATTAGCAATGACAGAGAAATTACTGTCAGAGGGGTGATTGAAAAAGGGTGGAATGCTATGTCTTTCAGAAGAAAAATAGATGGAGGCTATGGGGGACTGTAGGATAGCCTTAAAAGAAGATGTGAGGACATAATGATGCACGGGGGCAGAGACAAGCCCATGTGGATGCTCAATGCTAACAGAATATTCACTGTAAAATCCCTATATCTACACCTAGTCCATACTGACATGGGTTTTCCATACAAATTCCTGTGGAAAGTCAAAGTACCTGCAAAAATCAAGTTCTTTCTTTGGTTGCTAAGCAAAAAAAGTATCCTTACTAGAGACACCCTATTAAAAAGAGGGTGGAAAGGGGACAAACATTGTGTGTTTTGTGGATAGGAGGAAAACATTGATCATCTTTTCTTCTCCTGTTCGGTTGCCAGAATCATTTGGAATCTGGTGAGATGTTCATTTGACTTTAAGAAAACTCCCATAAACATTGATGACTGTTTTGGGGGTGGCTAAACAATTTTAACAAAGAAAGTAAAAAACTGGTGTTGATTGGCACTTCTGCTCTGCTTTGGGCGATTTGGAATTGCCGCAATGACATTGTGTTTGATAAGAAAAAGGTAAACGACCCGATTGGGATCGTTAAACGAATATGCTGCTGGATTACTGATTGGGCTATTTTGCAGAAAAAGGGCCCAGGGGAAAGAATGCTGACGTTGGGGGCAAGACTCATCGAGCAGGTGGCAAGTGAGATCTTCAAAGCTTCGCAAGGATGGCGCTTCGGGGTTCCGCGGCTGAAGGATTAGGGAAGCCGCGACATTTCAAGAGCTTGCTGCTGCTTTGCTTTATATTTGTCTTCTCCTTCGTTTAGCCTTTTGTGATGGAAACTTGTTATGATCTGGATATCCCGGGGGTGGGGGGTTGTGTCCCTGGCCACTCCCTGCGCGGGTTTCGCTTTTACTCTATGTTCCGCTTCTTACTATAAGACTTCTAGACTGCTCGTGGCTTCGGCCTGGTTTCTATAATGGAAATCGGAGGGGAAACCCTCTTTTGCTCAAAAAAAATGGCCCGTAGGGTGAGCAGATATGCCTTCTCGTTGTAAGGCAGCGCGTTGCGGCGGCCCTCCGGCGTGCCAACCAGGTCTTCGTAGCCTGCCTCATTGTAGTATGGCTGGTTATTGAGGACCAGGCCTTGGATGGACACGAGGACTTGAAGGAGGGTTGACATCGCCCGGGACCAGACCTCGGTGCCATCGCCACCAAAAGTGTTGAGCAGGCTGAGGCACACGGTGCCGGAGGCATATAGGTTGGGGTTGAGGCGGAGGCCAAACGAGTGGTAGTATACTTGCGGTGGTGCGGCCGGGTAGGACAACGGCAGTTGCAAGTCAAAAAAGAATAGCCCGTCCTGGTACGGGGTTCCACTTGCCCCGACAATCACCGCCCTGAGCAGGTCCATGCGATCTTTAAATGCACACACATAGATGGTGTCTGCATATGTACGTGAAAAGTTCATCGGTACTTCCATGCGCTCCATACTACTCCTTTCATTTGAAATTAGATGATGCTCAAACGGATGTATCTAGACGTTTTTAGTGTCAGATACATCTGTTTGAGCTTATAACTAATTTTGGACGGAGGAAGTACTAGCTGGGTTTGGGTGGTAATGTACCTGGTAAGTCATTCATTAGTATTTTCCATTCCTTCTGCACGGTCTTAACCCACGTCTTTTCATTGCCGCCGTCCTACAGGTCATTTCCAAAAGAACATTGGTTAACTACATATATGAATCTGTATAAAATCTTTGCAGTGGTTCAACTATGCACCTCTATATCATATATATACAAACACGCTTCGAAAATGCCGTTTTTTGTAATGAGCAGTGTACCTGTGGGTTCATGGCTTCAAGGTAATGATGATCTGATGGGCTCTGCACTATATCAAAGCGTGGCAAGCGAAACGGATCGCCGCCATCACCAGTGGCATCTGTGGCCTTCTTGCCCTCATCCGGAGAGTCGTGGCTACCGGCGGTTGCATCGATGCTTCTCACCGCAGCAATGCTAGATAACATTGCAAGGCTTTCGCCACTACTGGAGAGAAGCATAGACACTTCGACGTTTTCACCCGCCACAGGTGACTCTGATATTGATGGCGGCCACCACTTTGCTAAATAGCTCTTGCCTTGAGCCAACGTTTCGGCTGCCAGTCGGGTGACAAATCGGACGGCAGCACCCAAGCCCCACGACCAAGTCGTAGCACGCCCGAATGCATTTGAAAGATCACCAGGGCCTTCCATGTTGCCATCCTCTACTGGGTTAGGATGGTAGTTGTCCTAAAATCAAATTTACGAGCAACATGGATTAGTTAAGACATAATAAGTGCAAATTTAAGGAGAGCGCGCTATGAATATGTTTGATAGTTACAGTATTGACAGCATCCAGTTCTCCAGGTGCATCATCGGCGCCGTTGTCCTCCAACCAGTCGCCCATTTCAGCCTGCAGGTCTGTGTAGCTCTCATCATTGACGACTGTGATCTTATGTGGCAACACCTGAAAACCAACGAAATATACATCGAAGCAGTTATGTCTTGCGAGTAGTGGTCCGTACTGAAATATTTGCATGGCCGTCTACGTACATACCGTTGCCATGCTACCGTCACCCCATTTGACTTGGACTTGACCGTCTGGAAGGCCAACAACACGCCCAACCCATGAAAGATCAGACGTCACGCCTATGTTCTTGTGACCTCGAGCTAGGGGCTGTTGCACTGGAGTTGCACATCCACTGCCAGTTAGTCCCGAAGACAGAAGGCGGACGACGACATCACCGTAGAAAGCACGGTGGTCATAGTCTCTGCCCAGATCATATGCACTCACGGTATCGTCGCACTCGACCTCCCTGGCCTCCTCGACGCCCGACGCCGCCTTGAACCAAGACACATGCACCGTCTGGTCCTTGCAATTCAGGCTTCTAACGATGCCCAAGCGTTGGGCAGTGTCATCATTCGTAGTGGTAGCAATGTGGTTATCCACAACGTACTGGCCAGGGAAGAACTCGTGCTCGTTCATGATCTCAAAGGGCACGACGGACGTCGATGGCGCGCCATGCTGCACCGTGCCGTCCTGCCACAGCACGTCGTCGGTTGTGCGCGTGTCGGAAACGCTCATGGGCAGCTCCAACTCCGTCTTCTTCCAAGCTTCTCGCCGCGTCCGCCTGTGCCGCACAAACAAAAATTTCCTGAGCTGATTCCGCTTCTTGCTTCGGATTATTGTATGAGTGGATGATGGCGCATGGCAATCATCAGCCGCCGCCGGTGCAGTCGGCCACAACTCTTCCAGTTCTTCGTCCGAACTGCAGCTATCATCGGGTGAACATGCGTGGTTTTCAGCTGGGCTAGAAATTGGTGGTTCCCGGAGGAAGCAGCGGTCGGCCACGCCCCACGCGCAATCGGACGCCGGGCAGAAGAGCGTCAGGTTCCGAGGGCTCTGGTAGGCCGGAGGAGCGGACTCCTGGACGAGTTGCCGGTCGGTGCCCCAGAGCGCCGACGCGAGCCAGTAGACAAGAACGCCGGCCATCTCCACTCTGCATATGGTGCCCAGCTGACGGCTGGGTTTCCAGTGGCCGTAAAGCCACCGGGAGGCCTTGAAGACGGCATGCGGGTCGCCGGTGACGCGCTGTCCCGGGTAGAACCGGGTGTTCGTCTGAGGGCGGTAACGGGCCTGCTTCTCCGCCGACCGTAGCTTCCTCGACTCCGCGTCGGTGACCGTGCAGACGGCGCCGTCGTCGAACAACACGTCGACGTCGAGCGACACCTAAACGACCCGGCCGAGCCACAGCCCGGACACCACGTAGTCGCCAAGGCTGAGCCCCCTGACGCGCCGCAGGTCAGACGGCGACACGGCTCGGACGGCCGCCGCCGTTGGATCGCCGAGCTCGATCAAGTCGAGCACAGTGGTGGCGGCGGTGACTACGCCGATCTGGCCGCCGAGGTTTGACGCCGACCCGACGATCTGACCGGGGCCGAGGTAACTCCTGTCGAGGAGAGTGATGTCGCCGGCGTTCCCGGTCCTGACGGCCTCGTCGACGGAGAAAATCATGAAGGTGCTGGCGGGGACAGAGCGGTTATCGGGGTTGTACATACCGTTGGGCGGGACGACCAGACCGCGGTCCACGAACCCTCCGATCTCTGGCTCGAACCTCACAAGGTCCAGCCAGTAAACATTGGTGGAGACGGCTGCCTCCTCGGCGGCCAAGCCCATCTTCACGATCTTTGGTTGATCTCCCGGCAACTCCTCCAGCCCGGTTTGGTTGATCTTAGCAGTAGTATTTTGTAGCCACGAGTCCCCGACTATGTAAGGTACGTGTCCGGGTACGATAAGTATACAGGACTTTCGTGCGTGCGTACACATGTGTTGGATTACAATTGGACTGCCAATGAATATACCTTGTTTTAGCTATGGGTGTGGCTAAATCTTAGTCGACTGAGAGTTAATGAAGTCTCAATCAAGTGATAGAACATATAAAAAAGAAGAAGAAAATTAAAAAAAATTCTACATGGATCTCCACGTAAGATTTAACGAATACAGCGTCGACTGAGATTTCGCTAATTCTTAGTCGACTGGAATTTAGCAATTCTGTTTTAGCTATTCGTCAGTCGACTGAAAATAAAATTAGGCCTGCTAAAAC